>NC_057801.1:57515823-57535288 GCF_018294505.1 Triticum aestivum | reverse complement strand
GCTGGTCGCAGGCGGCGGGGGGCGGCTGTTTAGCCGGTGGGGGATGGCGGCTCAGGGGGTGAAGGTTGAAGATGAACTGTAGGCCCTTGATATCGTATCCAATGGCTGCAAAATCGACTGAACAAACATGAAAAAGTCAGTCGACTGACGTGTAGTCTCACCTCTAGTGCGTTCAGTTTCGACAGTAAAATTCAGTTTCGATAGCAAAATTCAGTTTTGACAGTTAAGTTCAGTTTCGATAGTTAAATTCAGTTTTGACAGTTAAGTTCAGAGATGAGCTGCTGATGTATTTTACGTCATCTATTGGAGATGCTACTAGAATTCCACTCAGGTTAAGGTTGTCTCTCTTGTCCTGCTTCAGCCTCGGCGTCGTACAGCTCACCGGAGCTGCTCCAACAACGAAACCCTCCCTCATAGAGGAGCAGTACCTCGGGCTCCATCTCCAGACGCCTAAGATCATCTTCCCCTCCTCCGACAGCCAAGTCAGCCGGAGCATCCTCACCGGCCAACCCAATCACGTTGAGATCGACATGGCTTCGCCAAAGAGGTTGTACACTTGTTGCATCTCTTTTTTACTCTACATGTTACATATATTGTCCACTGAGCACACGTAGTAACGGGAAATATGATTATTTTATCCTACTATATGACAAGAAGTGAGGTACCAGGCAACTTAGCTATCCATGATGGACTTTCTTGAACGCCATCATTATTTATCTCTACGGTTTGAGCTATGCATTTGTCGATGGCCCTAGGAGTTGAGCTAGTAGGGCAGTGGCCTGGGTCCAAAGTAATAGAAGTTGCACAAAAACCTTTTTTAGTGTAGGCTTTTCCTTGCTGAAGTCTGCTTACTAGAATCGCCAGTGCTTGAAAGGAAAAGTGAATGAAAAACATAGGAATTGGAAAGTTTCCTATGGTACTACTATTCATGAATTTGGTTCAAATGAATGGAGCAAAGGAAAACTGTAGGATTTGTTCCTTTAGTGTCTCCTTGAAACAAAAAACGTAGGAATTTTAATTTTCACTGGTCCTCCTTTTCAAATTCCTATTCATGAAGCACAACACTAAGAGGTAGTAGCATAATAGCATTATAACCATACATTTTCTTGTGGTTTGACTTAATCTCACCATGCTTCTTTGCATCCTATGATCTTCCAATTCCTATGAATCAAACACCCAAATTGGCAGAAATCCTGTGTTTTTAAATTCTCTGTTTTGCACATGCATTCCTATCCTATTCCTGTCTATTTTCTATCCCTGCACTGTTGGAATCCTCCAATTCAAACGAGCCCTTACAGAATTACTTCTCTTACAGATAGTTGTCAAAGAAAATCTTGCGTGGTTTGTCCCGCTACTGCTGCGGCGTCGTCCACCCCAGCTCAGCTGCTCCAACGACAGAAGGGTCCAGCACAGCAGGGATCTGGCCTCCAGACTGTCTTTCGCCGCCTCAGATCATCTTCCCTGCCGCCGGCAGCCATGAAAACTGCATTACCATCATCAACCGAGCAGACGACCTCGAGGACTACACGGGTCCGCAAGAGAGGTCAAACTCTTTCGTGTCTGCTTACGTTATGCATCGCTTAATATTACATGGTACTTTATCGTCTGTTCACCGATTAGACTCTGGCTCAGCTCCAAACTAATGGTCAAACTTGAGTTTTTAAATGGTTATGGGGTACATATCAGGGCCGCAATCAATAGTATTTATCTACTATCTGGTTAATCTCTAGTGTCTACTATGAGTTTCATGTTGGGTGGGAAACAAACAGTAAAGAAGCCATTATCTGTATTTTTTAACTGAAGCCATTATTTGCCTGCTATTATTGGTTTTGGGTCTATCCACAGGTTGCCACCATCACTCTGGATTTCTGCATGCACTCCTTACAAAATCTCACTATGTTTTATTCCTATGCATGACAGTTATTGTAAACAATGGAACTGAACATGTAGAGAAAAAGAGACGAGCCTTGTGTGGCAATAAAATTTCATGCAGATGTCGCTCCATGGTAGGCGCAAAGGCAGCCCCCCTCCACCCATTTCGGAGTGTAATCGAGAGGAAGATATCTGTTCTTAGGGGGATTCAGAAGGAGAAGATCACTCCTATTTACCCCTTGAGGTCTTCGCTCTAACTTGGCATGCTAATGTTGGTTATATCATGCATATGGTGCCTTGCATTGCTTACTTTATACATCAAATATGTCATCTAATTAGTTTATACATCCTTTGTGTGAATGCCATCTGTTTAGTTTATTCATTATTTATGTGAATTATGCAACACCAACTTGTTTAGCGAGGCATCATATATGTGAATTTTGCAATGCCATCCTGCTTAGCCAGTCATCTTATATGTAAATTATATCAGGACATCCTTTTTTTTGTTACGTATTAAATTTGTTAACAATGTTAGTACATTCAACTGCTCTTCATGTGCATCAGGCATTTGACACGATGATGGAAAATTCTGGATTGAAAATAAGGTCTTCAGAACAGACTATGCTATCTGAAGAAGCACATATCTCACTGGTTACGGATAGCTCCTCAGAGGAGGATTCAGAGACAGATGACTAGTCCTATTCCCCCCTGAGGTGTATGCTCTAACTTGGCAGGGTTATGTTGCTCATATCGTGCGTATGGTGTCTTGCATTGCTATGGCATTTGATTAGTTTAGACATGCTTTGTGTGAATGCCACCTGTTCAGTGTCTAATTACAATATATGTGAATTATGCATTTCCATCTTGTTGCAAGACATTATATATGTGAATTATCCAATGCTATCTTGTTGCAAAGGCATTATATATGTGAATTATGCAATGCCATGTTGTTTAGCCAATCATCATGTATGGTGTCATGCATGTTGTCTTGCATTGCTTAGTTTTCACATCATATATGGATTGCCATGTGCTTACTTGCTTACTATATAAATCATATATTTGAATTATATCATGCCATCATGTTTACATAGTACATACACATCATCTATCTGAATTATGGCATGGGAACCCATTTAATAAAGACATCATATAGTTATATCATCTCATTCTGTTTAGTGTTTATAGTCATCATATTTTGAATTATGGCATTCTATCCGTGAATGTATGTGAATTATGGCATGCCAACCTATTTAATAAACACATTATATAGTTATATCATGTCATCCTGTTTACATAGTCATCATATTTTGAACTATGTCTTTCCATCTTTTTTAGTTAGCCATCATGATGTGAAATTGTGTCATGCTATCCTATTTAGTTAGCCATCATATATGTGAAACTGTGTCATGCTATCCTGTTTGGTTAGACAACATAAATGTGAATTATTTCATGCCCTCTTTTATTCCCCACTCTCCATTGCACCTGTCTATCATACAATGTATGTACTTTCAATTACTTTTCTTGTTTATCAACCATTTGAATTGGAGAGGGTGATGGAAGTATCTAAGGGAGTCACAACACGGTCTTCAGAAAAGATAGTGCTACCAGTTGATGCAGATAGAATCACGGTTGTACTTGACCAAGGACCAGATCCACCACACATAACCCAGACTCTCACAGATTGTACCCCTACCCAGTTGGACAGAGAACCAGTTACACCCCTTCTAACACCAACACCAGGAGATAGTAACCTAGTTCCAGTTGACACAGCATCGTCTCCACCATAGAGCACCCAAACACGAGCAGTTAGTAAGGGAACTGTAGTGCCCAAAGCACGAGGACCACCACTCCAAATCCCAACTCAACGCTTAAAGGAGAAGAAGATTTGTTCTCAGGTCAGGTTCTGTAGCTATGGTTTGTCACGACCGGTTTTCCGGGTATTAATTTCCCAGAAAATGGCCTTTGTGCTCACAAGCCCCAGGATTACTGTTAGCTGATGAGGCACCAACTTGATACAGAAACTCCAAGCAAAAATACATAATATGTAGTACCAGACCATTTTGGCCTATGAGTACAACATAAGGTTGCTAGTGGTTGATGGCGGAAGCGGTTTCTGGATCATCAGCGTCTATGGGACTCCATTTCCCACAGGAACAGCAGACCAGGTTAACTCCTATCTTCGCGAGGCTGCTATCACCGTTGCTTATGTTCCAGGGCTGTCATCACAAAGCTCCTCTCCATGCAAGAAATCTGGCCAAGACAATAGCCAGGGACAAGCCAGTGAGTACTTTGAATGTACTCGCAAACATTTGGAACACGGGTATAATATAACAAATCATGCTCTAAAATATTCTATGATCACAACGTCAGTCATAAAATAAAATCCCTGATGCATGCAAGCAGGTTATTTATATGCAACATGAATATGTAATAAAAGAGTAGTAATAAAATGCCCGATCGGGTGTCTGAAGCGACGGCTCGAAAGGAGAGTAAATAACGAGCATGCCTTAGTCGGGCGTCTGAGCGACACCACATAAAGGGCTTATAAAGCAAATAAATAACAGGCATGCCACTGTCGGGCGTCTCAGCGAAACCACATAAAGGGCTTATAAAAAACAATCACAGTGAATATCCAGGAGGTCGAACCGTCCCAGGGATACTCAACACTTCAAATAATATAAAGGGGTTAGTCCATAATAATGATAATCATGATCATCATAAGTCACACGTCATGATCCATGTTCTGGCTTAGTAGTTTTTCCTCCGAAGACCGACACTAAGACCGACACTTGACCCAACCCAGACTGTAGTCCTTAACCATGGACACGGCTATTCGAATAGATTTAATCTCTGCAGAGGGTGTACTCTTTACCCACGAGTAACGGATTCCTTTAGTCCATCGAGACTAATTCCGTCTACGGTCTTTCAATTGAAAACACACCTGACCTGCACACACCAGCTTAACTTACCGATGTCTGGAATCACCCACGACACCTGTCAAGCAAAACTCTAAGTGGGGAGGCTACAACCTCGCGTAGCATGGGATCAAACTTATATCGCGCACTCTAAGGGGTGGCCTCCCCCTCTCGGTCCCAACCGGAAACACCCATGCCCCCGGACCAGGTGGCATGCCTACCGGATGCAGCCGGTATCTTCAACCATGGCCTCTCTGTATGGTGTGTGCTAGAAAGGGGTTGAGAACTTACTAAACCGTACCCTACCTGCTGTAGGGGCAAGTGGTAGTACGAAACAAGTATGGGGGTTACAGGAACAAGACTCGATCTATGGTCGACTCAGGAGGTTTAAGTATTCCCTGCATGATTAGCATAACGAATATATTTCATCCAATAGACAGAATCACCACTCATCATACCCCATCATGCCATACTGGACACACCCATCTCGATGAGGAACTAGGGACAAGCTCGGGAATACCGAAGACAGAGACTTTCCCGTTTTCCTTCCGGTAGGCACAAAAGGCATACGAGGATGATCACTATCACAAGCATGTCCATTTCCAACAGCAAGGAAATCTCCAATATGCATTCATGCAAATGATCGTATCACCACACAAAATAACGAGATCTCCATATTAAGGTGGTGTTATAATCGTGTCAAACAATGCATGAAAAAATTATGCCAAGGTTCAGAATGCTGGCCTTCAAGAATATGCAAGTGGGGGTGCATTTTTGAAAGATGCCTTCTTCTTCAAATACCTATTTTTGAAATTATTCTAATTAACACATAGTTTCAAAAACAGTGAAAACAAGTTGTCCAAATTTTTTTCAAATAAATCTTAAAGTAAACTGGACTAAGTTTGAGAGAGGTAGGAAAAAGAATCAACTTACTTGGAGCTTTATTTTAAAAGATATAACCATTCAAAGTTTTGGTCAAACTCTGTTTTAAAAATAAAACAGAAAAAAAAGAAAAACGTTTCGAAACTGAACACGTCGAAGGCGTACTTTGCTTTTACGCTTCCACTTAAACCACGTGGACTGGCGTGGGTCACTGACAGTGGGTCAAGGGGGCCCACTGGTCAAGTTTGACCAGTCTTCCCCCGCCTCCTTCCTCCTCTAGCCGCGCGGAGGCGGGGCTCCGGCGGTCGTCGCCGGCGATTGGCGGCTCCTCGCGGGCTCCCGAGGGCAGGGATGGATCCGCCAGCCTGGGGCGGTCCTCCCGGTGGTCACTAGGGTGGTGGGGGTGAAGGGAGTCGCCGGTGGTGAGCTTCGCGGCGGCCGGCAGCTTCGGGTGAGTTTGGGGTTCTGGGCTGCGGTGGTGCTCCGTCGTAGCTGGGGGTCTGGGCGGCTCCGCCAGACGAAGAGGAGTCGGGCGGTGGTGCTGGAAGGGTGGGGGAGGCTCTGTTCGCGATGGTTGGGACCGGAGGGCGGCGGCGGCCGAATCAGTCGGAGGCGAGGAAGAAGGCCTCCCGCCGTTGCTTGCTGGTCGTGGGGCGCGCTAGAGGGGTGGTACGAGGCTGCCTGAGGGGGCTCGAGCAAGGCCTGGGGCTATATATAGCCGGGGAAGGTCGGTTCCGCCATCGCTGGGGATAAGATCGCCGGCTGACCGCTTCTGTTGCGGCAGAGCGACGTGGCGATGGCCGGAGCAGGGTCAGTGCTAGCTGACGGGCTTGGAGATAAGGACGGCCTGCTCACGAGGACAGTTGGCGAGGAGTTGTGGCTCGGGCGGCGCCGTCCATGGCAGAGGCGCATTGCGGACGCCGGCGTGCTGCCAAGAGGGCTTTGATGGCGGCGCTGTAGGGCACGAGGGCAGCTTGGAGTGTTCTGGCGAGTGGTCGAGGGCGGGGCACGGCTCTGCAGGCGAGCAAGGGTCAGGGCGCGGAGTAGCGAACGCGGCGGCTCGGTTGCACGCGCACGTGCAAAACGCGCCCAGAGCACGCGCACCAGGTGCTCGGTGAAATGCCAGGGCATGCCAGGAGGCTTGGGTGGAGCTGGGGTTTAACAGGATTAGGTTAGGGTAGTCTAGAGACTTAGTGGACATGGTGGTTAGGCAAAGCAGGCATGTCCAGTGTCCAAACTAAAAGCTATGTCAAATCTGGCCATGCACATAAGGTGTTTGACAAAATGCCGAGGGCACCTAGGCATTTATTGGGGTGGCCAAACTCTCCAGACTAGTGTCTCTTTAGATGTTAAAGTATGTGGCAAGGTTAGTTTGGCAAAAGCAGCAACTTGCTAGTGGAAGTTTTATAAATCTCCAGTTTTGGACAAAAAGAAAAAGGCATGATTGCATGCACTTAGAATCCTCCCATGGGTCCACTCTCTTGGACTTATGGGTTTTGCAGGGTGGTCTATAAGCAGGAAAAAGAATCATGGGTAAAGGAGCAAGTAAAAATATGGTTGCAGTACAAAACATCAAGTTGGACCAGAATGAAAATGAGGTTGATTCAATCGAATTTTTCAAAGAACATCACTGGGTTTTTGCATAAAGATGAATAATATACTCTTATTGACCTCTCCTAATTTTGGTGGGATTTTTAAAATAATATTTAAATAGGTTGTAGTGCAAAATTGTCTACTGGACCAGATTTGAAAACTTGGTGTAGAGCTCAAAATCTCCAATGAACAGAAGATATTTTTGCATAAAAGTGATTTAAAAACATCACATGACATCTCCAAATTTTGGTTGGAATCTTAAGTAAATTTATGAAATGGTTGTAGTTCAAATAGAGCTCCCAAACTAATGAAAAATCACTTTAAGGAATAAAGTTCAGAGAGCAATAATTATGCAAATAAATCCACTGATAATAGAAATGTTTTTCTTGGGAGGGTAACCAAGTCCAATAATATAATTGAAATTTTTTCACTTGGGGTAAAAACTTCATATCAATAAAGAAAAGAATGGTTCTGAAATCAAAAGAAAATCCAGAAAATAAAAGTTTAAGTTTCCTGGCAAAATTTTAATTAATAAAACATGGTTAAAATTTTGGGGTGTCACAACACTACCCCCATTAAGAAAAATCTCATCCTCGAGATTTGTTAAGAGTTGCTTTCAAAAACATCTTTCCTGTTGGTTGAAATCAAAAAGTTTACTCATAGCACAAACTTTGTGTCGTCGGGGTTGGCAGCTACGCCCGGGTTAAAAAAAGCAATCGCACACCAACTTACTTATGCATGGCTACCATTAAAATAGGGGGTGCACAAGCAAATAGTATCTAATTGCGGTGATATAGGATCACACAGTTACAGGGCGTGGACATACTAAGACTCGGTACTACTCGAGTGACTTAATCTACTTCGTTAATATCTAAGCGGGCGTGCCTTGCGGACGTCGAGGCTTCTCCACGGGTTTCACCGTCGGGGTTAGCTGGAGGGGGTTGAGGCTAGCGTGTCCTTCTTTTTATAGGAAAAAGGGGACGGAGTCTTCCTTCGCACGCTTGCGAATGGGACAATTTAGGTGTCGGCCACTCGCGCGTGATCGACAGGCTAGGCTGATAGGTTGGGCACCGACTGCCAAAAGTGTCGGGTCATTGTGAGGCTATCTTGCACGGGAATCTTGGCTGGGGCTAGGTTAAGGTCTGGTGGGATGGTTAGTCTAGGTTTTTCGACCTGGCTAAGGTAGGTTTAGCCAATGGTCAGCCTGGCTCTGATACCAAGTTTGTCACGACCGGTTTTCTGGGTATTGATTTCCCAGAAAATGGCCTTTGTGCTCACCAGCCCCAGGATTACTGTTAGCTGACGAGGCACCAACTTGATACAGAAACTCCAAGCAAAAATACATAATATGTAGTACAAGACCATTCTGGCCTATGAGTACAACATAAGGTTGCTAGTGGTTGATGGCGGAAGCGGTTTGTGGATCATCAGCGTCTATGGGACTCCATTTCCCACAGGAACTGCTGACCAGGTTAACTCCTATCTTCACGAGGCTGCTATCACCGTTGCTTAGGTTCTGGGGCTATCATCGCAACGCTCCTCTCGATGCAAGAAATCTGGCCAAGACAATAGCCAGGGACAAGCCAGTGAGTACTTTGAATGTACTCGCAAACATTTTGAACACGGGTATAAATATAACAAATCATGCTCTAAAATATTCTATAATCACAACGTCAGTCATAAAATAAATTCCCTGATGCATGCAAGCAGGTTATTTATATGCAACATGAATATGTAATAGCAGAGTAGTAATAAAATGCCCGATCGGGTGTCTGAAGCGATGCCTCAAAAGAAGAGTAAATAACGAGCATGCCTCTGTCGGGCGTCTGAGCGACACCACATAAAGGGCTTATAAAGCAAATAAATAACAGGCATGCCACAGTCGGGCGTCTCAGCGACACCACATAAAGGGCTTATAAATAAAACAATCACAATGAATATCCCGGAGGTCGAACCGTCCCAGGGATACTCAACACTTCAAATAATATAAAGGGGTTAGTCCATAATAATGATAATCATGATCATCATAAGTCACACGTCATGATCCATGTTCTGGCTTAGTAGTTTTTCCTCCGAAGACCGACACTAAGACCGACACTTGACCCAACCCAGACTGTAGTCCTTAACCATGGACACGGCTATTTGAATAGATTTAATCTTTGCAGAGGCTGTACTCTTTACCCACGAGTAACGGTTTCCTTTAGTCCATCGGGACTAATTCCGTCTACGGTCTTTCAATTGAGAACACACCTGACCTGCAGACATTAGCTTAACTTACCGATGTCTGGAATCACCCACGACACCTGTCAAGCAAAACTCTAAGTGGGGAGGCTACAACCTTGCGTAGCATGGGATCAAACTTATATCACGCACTCTAAGGGGTGGCCTCCCCCTCTCGGTCCCAACCGGAAACACCCATGCCCTCGGACCAGGTAGCATGCCTACCGGATGCAGCCGGTATCTTCCACCATGGCCTCTTTGTACGGTGTGTGCTAGAAAGGGGTTGACAACTTACTGAACCGTACCCTACCTGCTGTAGGGGCAAGTGGTAGTACGAAACAAGTATGGGGGTTACAGGAACAAGACTCGATCTATGGTCGACTCAGGAGGTTTAAGTATTCCCTGCATGATTAGCATAACGAATATATTTCATCCAATAGACAGAATCACCACTCATCATACCCCATCATGCCATACTGGACACACTCGTCTCGACGAGGAACTAGGGACAAGCTCGGGTCTACCCAAGACAGAGACTTTCCCGTTTTCCTTCCTGTAGGCACGAAAGGGCATACAAGGATGATCGCTATCACAAGCATGTCCATTTCCAACAGCAAGGAAATCTCCAATATGCAATCATGCAAATGATTGTATCACCACATAAAATAACGAGATCTCCGTAATAAGGTGGTCTTATAATCGTGTCAAACAATGCATGAAAATATTATGCCAGGGTTCAGAATGCTTGCCTTCAAGAATATGCAAGTGGGGGTGCATTTTTGAAAGATGCCTTCTTCTTCAAAAACCTATTTTTGAAATTATTCAAATTAACACATAGTTTCAAAAACAGTGAAAATAAGTTGTCTGAATTTTTTTCAAATAAATCTTAAAATAAACTAGACTAAGTTTGAGAGAGGTAGGAAACAGAATCAACTTATTTGGAGTTTTATTTTAAAAGATATAGCCAGTCAAAGTTTTGGTCAAACTCTGTTTTTAAAATAAAACAAAAAAAAGAAAAACGTTACGAAACTAAACACGTCGAAGGCGTACTTTGCTTTGACGCTTCCACTTAAACCACGTGGACCAGCGTGGGTCACTGACAGTGGGTCCATGGGGCCCACTGGTCAGGTTTGACCAGTCATCCCCCGCCTCCTTCCTCCTCTAGCCGCGCGGAGGCGGGGCTCCGGCGGTCGTCGCCGGCGATTGGCGGCTCCTCGCGGGCTCCCGAGGGCAAGGATGGATCCGCCAGCCTAGAGCGGTCCTCCCGGTGGTCACTAGGGAGGTGGGGGCGAAGGGAGTCGCCGGCGGTGAGCTTCGCGGCGGCCGGCAGCTTCGGGTGAGTTTGGGGTTCTGGGCTGCGGTGTTGCTCCATCGTAGCTGGGGGTCTGGGCGGCTACGTAAGACAAAGAGGAGTCGGGCGGTGGTGCTGGAAGGGTGGGGGAGGCTCTGTTCGCAATAGTTGGGACCGGAGGGCGGCGACGGCCGAATCGGTTGGAGGCGAGGAAGAAGGCCTCCCGCCGTTGCTTGCTGGTCGTGGGGCGCGCTAGAGGGGTGGTACGAGGCTGCCTGAGGGGGCTCGAGCGCGGCCTGGGCCTATATATAGCCGAGGAAGGTCGGTTCCGCCATCGCTGGGCATAAGATCGCTGGCCGACCGCTTCTGTTGCGGCACAGCGACGTGGCGATGGCCGGAGCAGGGTCAGTGCTAGCGGACGGGTTTGGAGATAAGGAAGTCCTGCTCACGAGGGCAGCTGGCAAGGAGTTGTGGCTCGGGCGGTGCCGTCCGTGGCAGAGGCGCACTGCGGACGCCGGCGTGCCGCCAAGAGAGCTCTGACGGCGGCGCTGTAGGGCACCAGGGCAGCTTAGAGCGTTCTGGCGAGTGGTCGAGGGCGGGGCGCGGCTCTGCGGGCGAGCAAGGGCCAGGGCGCGGAGTAGCGAACGTGGCGGCTCGGTTGCGCGCGCGTGCAAAACGTGCGCTGTGGGCGCGCCCAGAGCACGCGCACCAGGTGCTCGGTGAAATGCCAGGGCATGCGAGGAGGCTTGGGTGGAGCTGGGGTTTAACAGGATTAGGTTAGGGTAGTCTAGAGACTTAGTGGATATGGTGGTTAGGAAAAGCAGGCAAGTCTAGTGTGCAAACTAAAAGCTATGTCAAATCTGGCCATGCACATAAGGTGTTTGACAAAATGCCGAGGGCATCTAGGCATTTCTTGGGGTGGCCAAACTCTCCAGACTAGTGTCTCTCTAGATGTTAAAGTATGTGGCAAGGTTAGTTTGGCAAAAGCAGCAACTTGCTAGTGGAAGTTTTGCAAATCTCCAGTTTTGGACAGAAAGAAAAAGGCATGATTGCATGCACTTAAAATCCTCCCATGGGTCCACTCTCTTGGACTTATAGGTTTTGCAGGGTGGTCTATAAGCAGGAAAAAGAATCACGGGTAAAGGAGCAAGTAAAAATATGGTTGCAGTACAAAACATCAAGTTGGACCAGAATGAAAATGAGGTTGATTCACTCGAATTTTTCAAAGAACATCACTGGGTTTTTTCATAAAGATGAATAATATACTCCTATTGACCTCCCCTAATTTTGGTGGGATTTTAAAAAGAATATTTAAATAGGTTGTAGTGTAAAATTGTCCACTGGACCAGATTTGAAAACTTGGTGTAGAGCTCAAAATCTCCAATGAACAGAAGATACTTTTTCATAAAAGTGATTTAAAAACATCACATGACATCTCCAAATTTTGGTTGGAATCTTAAGTAAATTTATCAAATGGTTGTAGTTCAAATAGAGCTCCAAAACTAATGAAAAATCACTTTAAGGAATAAAGTTCAGAGAGCAATAATTATGCAAATAAATCCACTGATAATAGAAATGTTTTTCTTGGGAGGGTAACCAAGTCCAATAATATAATTGAAAAGTTTCCACTCGGGGTAAAAACTTCATATCAATAAAGAAAAGAATGGTTCTGAAATCAAAAGAAAATCTAGAAAATAAAAGTTTAAGTTTCCTGGCAAAATTTTAATTAATAAAACAAGGTTAAAATTTTGGGGTGTCACATGGTTCATACTCCTTTGCTCTTGCGTTACTGTATTTACTCATACCAACTATTTTCAAATTTATATGATTAAATTGAAACTCCAATGGCGCAACAGGTATGTTTTAAACCCGTTTCTTTAACTGGTTTGCTGTTGTAACCTGCTCTATGTTGATTTGAGTTTAGATTGAATAAACAGTTATGTTCTCATGTCATGCACATTACAACTGTTGTTATTGCTCTATAGTTTCCCACACTTATATTCTGTCTATTCTGCTTTGTCTTGAACAAATATTATTTGAACTGTGTCTCTATATTGATTTGGCAACAAAAACTAGAATGATATAGACCATAAAGTGACCATGGTACATAGATATATGTTTGTTTCATGCTGTTATCCTGTCCACTTTACTACTAAATTCATTTACCAAAATGAGTTTCATATACAACATGGTAAAGCTGTGATGTGTTTGTTTGTTTCTCTTTTAGAATGCGGACAAAATATTGGAGAACAGTACCCCGTTATGCAATGGTAAAGGAAGTAATGTAGATAAGGTTCAAGGTAGTGAGACATCCCTGTTGGTCTCCAAGAAAGGTGATAAAAATTATCTTGATGACAGTGAGAGAACCCAAAAGTCCTGTCTTGATGTAGTGTTCGAGTTACTGGCCACTACTGCTGGCACAAGCTCTTCGAACTCGCTACCTGAATCAGTTCGTCTTCTTGAGTCTCAACTTCAAGTTGAAAGACATCGATCAGATGTGCTGTGACAGGAAGCTGAAGGACTGGGGAAGTCCCTGCAGAATTCAGATGCATACTTCCTGGTGTAATAGCAAGCGCTGGAGAATTTAAGCGCCAAATAAGAGAAAGTTAATAAGCTTGCTAAGCATCTTGCCAGCATTATGGGTACCCATGATATTGTTTCTTGAGATCTTCTGATGTGGTTTCAGTTCTGGATTTGTTTTGCTGCGGCGTTTATTTGCGCTGGTCGCCAACTTTGACAACCAGTGTATATGATATGTTGCTTTGTTGCCTATATTTGCACTGGTGGTGAACTTTGATGCCCAGTGGATGTAATATGTGTAATAGCCATGATAGCCTAGCGTAAGTTGCTTGCTTATTTATTTCCTTGTTCTCTTATTATTTGTTTGCTTGTAGTCAGTGTAGTTCTTTTTCCGCGGTTTGCTAGTGGCCGCAATAACCTATTTTTTAAAACTAGGCCGCAATAACCATGGGCTAAATATTTACTGTAGTGACACTGGGCCTCCTACCGGCCATAGAAACAATGGGCCTTCTACTGGCCGTAGAAACAATGGGCCTTCTACTGGCCGTAGACACAATGGGCCTTCTACGGGTCGTAGACACGTTGGGCCTTATACGGGCCGTATCATAAATGGGCCTTATATGGGCCGGATGATCGATCGGCCAAACATGGGCCAATAACAGACCGCATTATGGCCGTAAATGGGCTAGAGTTGGAATCATTCATTCATGGGCCGACCATACCGCGCCGTCATTAATAGGACGTATTTGATGACGCTATGAAAATGGCCCAATGTATTAATGGGCCACAAACGGGCCGACTGTAAGCACGGGCTGAATTTGGCTCACAAGCAGAAAATGACAGTAACAGGCCGTAAGTAAACGAATGCTGGAAATGAGCCCAAGAATAAATGGACCCTGAGAAGGCCGAAAGATAACATGGGCTGGAAACGGCCCAACGGTATAATGGGCCATTAATCGGTATAAAGTGATACACTGTTCATTATGGGCCAGTTTCACCACAGGCCGTTAATGGGTATAAAGTGATACAGTGTTCATTACGGGCCAGTTTCACGACGGGCCATTAATGGGCCAAGAGTTAAAAAGGGCATCATATGGGCCGAAAGACGTCATGGGCCATACATGGGCCAGAAGTTAAAACGGGCTAGAATCTTATTGGACAGCCCAGATGACGCTACTGGGCCTAATTCAGATAGGTCGTAACGGGCCTTGGGTTAGTGGGTTGTAAATGGGCTATATGCGAACATGCCGCTAAAAGGCTTTCCATGGGCCGGCCCGCCACCTTTTGACCAAGTCAAACGGGCCAGCCTATTCACAGGAATGGGCCTCTGTTGGGCCGTGCCACGTGTCGACGTATCATAGGCACCTTCTGTCCAATGAGTGGATGACATCTGTCCTGACAGTGAGACGACACGTGTTTCCTCCAACCAATGATGATTTTACACGTGGAAAATCCCCATTGGTCGGTGCTGTTAACGGGTTATCGGATCCAAAACCGGACCCGATAGCTTAACGGTGTTCCGTTACGGTGGATGCCACATGTCGATCACCCTTGACGAAAGCACTTCTGGGTCACCCTTGACGAAAGCACTTCTGTGACGCGCGATTTATTGTCATGAAAGTGGACACTTCCGTGATGATAATTTTGGTAATGTCATTGAACACTTCTACGACAGCACAGGTATGACTATCTTGATTCTATCATAAAATCATCATGGATGTACATGCATGAGAAAAAAGCGACGTACTGTGACATACATGTATCATCTCGGAAGTGTATTTTTTGTAGTGCTTCCCCTGGCACAGCCCCTCCATCCTCCAACACCTCCCCCTCCTCCGTAGTGCTTGGCGAAGCCTTGCAGGAGAACCACAAGCTCCACCACCACACCGTCGTGCTGCCGGAGCTCTCCCTCAACTTCTCCTCTCCCCTTGCTGGATCAAGAAGGAGGAGACGTCGTCGGGCTGTACGTGTGTTGAATGCGTAGGCGCCGTCCGTTCGGCGCTAGATCGGATCTTCCTCGTTTGAATCGCCGCAAGTACAACTCCATCAACCGCGTTCTTGTAATGCTTCCGCTTAGCGATCTTCAAGGGTATGAAGATGCACGCCCTCTCTCTCTCTCTCTCTCTCTCTCTCTCTCTCTCTCTCGTTGCTAGCATCTCCTAGATTGATCTTTGTGACACGTAGGAAATTTTTGAATTATTACTACGTTCCCCATTAGTGGCATCATGAGCTAGGTCTATGCGTAGATTCTATGCACGAGTAGAACACAAGTAGTTATTCATTTAAGGAGAATAATGGTTACTTTGTTTATTTGAATAATACCTTCAATTGTCTTGCACCTAAAATGAATGGTTTATTGAATCTCGATCATAGTGATACACATGTTCAGATATAAGATAGTAATGATAGTACCACATACTTGTGGCACTGCCATTTGAGTCATATTGGTATAAAACGCATGAAGAAGCTCCATGCTGATGGATCTTTGGACTCACTCATTTTTTTGAAAAGTTTGAGACATGTGAACCATGTCTATTGGTATATACGCATGAAGAAACCCCATGTAGATGGATCGTTTGGACTCACTTGATTTTGAATCACTTGAGACATGCAAATCATACCACATGGGCAAGATAACTGAAAGGCCTCGTTTCCAGTGAGATGAAACAAGAGAGCAACTTGTTGAAAGTAATACATTTGATGTGTGCACTCCAATGAGTGCTGAGGCACGAAGTGGATATCGTTATGTTTTTACTTCATAGATAATTGGAGTAGATGCTGAGTATATTTACTTGATGAAACAAAAGTCTGAATTATTGAAATGTTCAAGTAATTTCAGAGTGAAGTTGAAGATCATCGTAACAAGAGGATAAAATGTCTATGATATGATCATAGAGATGAATATCTGAGTTATGATTTTGGTATACAATTAAGACATTGTGGAAATTGTTTCACAACTAATACCGCCTGGAATACCATAGTGTGATGGTGTGTCGGAACATCATAGATGCACCCTATTGGATATGGGGCATACCATGATGTCTCTTATCGAATTAGCACTATCATTTATGGGTTAGGCATTAAAGACAACCGCATTCACTTTAAATAGGGCACCAGATAATTCTGTTGAGATGACACCGTATGAAATATGGTTTAGAGAAACCTAAGCTATCATTTCTTAAAAGTTTGGGGCTGCGGCACTTATGTGGAAAAGCTTTAGGCTTATAAGCTCGAACCCAAAGCGGATAAATGCAACTTCATAGGACACCCAAAACAGTTGGGTATACCTCCTATCTCAGATCCGGAAGCAAAAGTGATTGTTTCTAGAAACGAGTCCTTTCTCGAGAAAAAGTTTCTCTCAAAAGAATTGAGTGGGAGGATATTGGAGACTTGATGAGGTTATTGACCCGTCACTTCAACTAGTGTGTAGCAGGGCACGGGAAGTTGTTCCTGTGGCGCCTACACCAATTGAAGTGGAAGCTTATGATAGTGATCATGAAACTTCGGATCAAGTCACTACAAAACCTCGTAGGTCGACAAGGATGCGTACTACTTCAGAGTGGTACGATAATCCTGTCTTGGAAGTCATGTTGCTAGACAACAATGAGCCTACGAGCTATGGAGAAGCGATGGTGGGCCCGGATTCCAAAAAATGGCTCGAGGCCATAAAATCTGAGAGAGGATCCACGTATCAAAAACAAAGTGTAGACTTTGGAAGAACTACTTAATGGTCGTAAGGCTATTGGGCACAAATGGATTTTAAAAGGAAGACAGACAATGATGGTAAGTTTCACCATTAAGAAAGCTCAACTTGCCGCTAAGATGTTTTCTGACAAGTTCAAGGAGTTGACTACGATGAGACTTTCTCACTCGTAGCGATGCAAAGAGTCTGTTGGAATTATATTAGCAGTTACTGCATTATTTATGAAATCTTGCAGATATGATGTCAAAACATTATTTCCTCGACGATTTTCTTGAGGAAAGGTTATATGTGATACAACCAGAAGGTTTTGTCAATCCTAAAAGATGCTAACAAGTATGCAAAGCTCCAGCAATCCTTCTAAGGACTGGAGTAAGCATCTCAGAGTTGGAATATATGATTTGATGAGATGATCAAAGATTTTGGGTTTATACAAAGTTTATGAAAAACTTGTATTTCCAAGAAGTGAGTGGGGGCACTATAGAATTTCTGATGAGTATATGTTGTTGACATATTGTTGATCAGAAATGATGTAGAATTTCTGGAAAGCATATAGGGTTGTTTGAAAACTGTTTTTGAATGGAAAACCTGGATTAAGCTACTTGAACATTGAGCATCAAGATCTACAAGGATAGATAAAAAACGCTTAATAGTACTTTCAAATAAATACATACCGTGACAAGATTTTGAAGGAGTTCAAAATAGATCGGCAAAGAAGGAGTTCTTGGCTATGTTATCAGGTGTGAGTATTGAGTCAGACTCAAGACCTGACCACGGTAGAAGAGAGAGAAAGGACGAAGGTCGTCCGCTATACTTTAGACGTAGGCTCTAGAGTATGCTATGCTGTGTACCGCACCTAAAGTGTGCCTTGCCATGCGTCAGTCAAGGGGTCAAAGTTATCCTTAGTAACTAATGGACTAAGGATTTTTCTCGATTATGGAGGTGGTAAAAGAGTTTGTCGTAAAGGGTTATGTCGATGCAAACCTTGATACTAATCTGGATGACTATGAGTAGTAAACTGGATTCATATAGTAGAACAGTTATTTGGAATAGCTCCAAATAGCACGTGGTAGCTGCATCTACAAGATTACATAGAGATTTGTAAAGCACACACGGATCTGAAAGGTTCAGATCCGTTGACTAATAACCTCTCTCACAAGCGACATATGATCAAACCCCATGGGTGTTGGATTCATTACAATCACATAGTGATGTGAACTAGATTATTGACTCTAGTGCAAGTGGGAGACTGTTAGAAATATTCCCTAGAGGCAATAATAAAATGGTTATTATTATATTTCCTTGTTCATGATAATTGTCTACTGTTCATGCTATAATTGTACCAACTGGAAACCGTAATACATGTGTGAATACATAGACAACATCATGTCCCTAGTGAGCCTCTAGTTGACTAGCTCATTGATCAATAGATGGTTATGGTTTCCTGACCATGGACATTGGATGTCATTGATAACAGGATCACATCATTAGGAGAATGGTGTGATGGACAAGACCCAATCCTAAGCATAGCACAAGATCGTGTAGTTCATTTGCTAAGATCTTTTCTAATGTCAAGTATCATTTCCTTAGACCATGAGATTGTGCAACTCCCGGATACCGTAGGAATGCTTTGGGTGTACCAAATGTCACAATGTAACTGGGTGGCTATAAAGATGCACTACAAGTATCTCTGAAAGTGTCTGTTGGCTTGGCACGAATTGAGACTGGGATTTGTCACTCCATATGACGGAGAGGTATCTCTGGGCCCACTCGTTAATGCATCATCATAATGAGCTCAATGTGACTAAGGAGTTAGTCAAGGGATCATGTGTTATGGAACGAGTAAAGAGACTTGCCGGTAACGAGATTGAACGAGGTATTGGGATACCGACGATCGAATCTCGGGCAACTAAGATACTAGTGGACAAAGGGAATTGTATACGGGATTAATTGAATCCCCTACATCGTGGTTCATCCGATGAGATCATTGTGGAACATGTGGGAGCCAACATGGGTATCCAGATCCCTCTGTTAGTTATTGGTCGGAGAACGTCTCGGTCATGTCTGCATGGTTCCCGAACCCATAGGGTCTATACACTTAATAAGGTTTGATGACGCTAGAGTTGTTATGGGAAATTGTATGTGGTTACCAAAGGTTGTTCGGAGTCCCAGATGAGATCCCGGACGTCACTATGAGTTCCGGAATGGTCCGGAGGTGAAGATTAATATATGGGAAGTCCAGTTTCAATCACCGAAATGGTTTTGGGGGTCATCAGTATTGTACCGGGACCACCGAAAGGTGTCCGGAGGTCCACCGGGTGGGGCCCCCTGCCCCAGGGGACTTAATGGGCTGAATATGGGAGGGAACCAGCCCCTTAGTGGGCTGGTGCGCCCCCCAAGGGCCCAAGACACCTAGGGTTTGGAAACCCTAGGGGAGGGTGTGCCTCCACCTTGCTTGGAGGGCAAGTTTCC
>NC_057801.1:57141913-57147896 GCF_018294505.1 Triticum aestivum | reverse complement strand
CACCGGAGAGGTACCCCACTATCTATATTGGGGTTCAAGGTGCGGGCGGGGGGCCTAGAGGGCTGGCCGGGGCGGCGGTGGGAAGTTGTTTCGGGGCGGCGAGGCGGCGCTGGGGCCGGAGGTTCGGCCGGTGGTGGCTGGCGGCTCAGGGGGGTGCAGGTTGAAGATGAACTGCAGGCCCTCCCTAAACTACATGTCTAGTGCCTCTCTGCTACCATTGCGTTCAGTTTTGACAGTAACATTCAGATTCCACAGTAAATTTTAGTTTCGACAGTTAAGTTCAGAGTCAACAATTTTTGCCTCATCTGTTGTAGTCAGGTGGTTTTTGGTGATCTAAATTTTACATCAATTTTACAT
Organism: Triticum aestivum; assembly: GCF_018294505.1. Taxonomy (NCBI): domain Eukaryota; kingdom Viridiplantae; phylum Streptophyta; class Magnoliopsida; order Poales; family Poaceae; genus Triticum; species Triticum aestivum. The sequence goes on along the minus strand of NC_057801.1, from coordinate 57,147,539 downwards.
CATCTATTGGAGATGCTATTAGAATCCCACTTGAGATTGACGATGTAAGTCTTGTGCTGCTTCAGCCTTGACATCTTACGGCTCACCGGAGCTGCTCCGACGACAGAAGGATCCATCATAATAGAGCAGTGCCCTGGACGCTGTCTACAAATTCCTCAGATCTTCCTACACACCTCCGACAGCTACCTCTGCCTCAACTGCTTCAGCGACCAACCCAATGATCCTGAGGTCTACACGGCTACGGCAAAGAGGTTGTACACTTGTTGCATCACCTATTACTATACATTCATGTCGATCCATTAGCGCTATTTTGGTTCAACGTAAAAACAAGCAATAGGGAATTTTCCAATGGCACTCTACTATTCAATTATTCATGCATTTTGTTGAAAGGAATGAAGCAAAACATCCACCTGGACCTACTTTTCAAAATCCTATGCATGAAAACAAGAGCAAGTGCACTAGTGGAAGAATAACATTCTAACTTGAGTCAGGTCCAAATTAATGTTCAAACTTGAGCTTTAAATTAGTTGTGGGGCACATATCGAGGCAACAATGAATAGTATGTCTATCTAATATCTGGTTCACCTAGGGTATGCCTATGTTGTTCATCTTGGGTGGGAAACAAATAGTAAAGCAATCATCATCTGTATTTTTATTAAATTAAAGCAATCATCAGCCTGCTATCATTATTTTTGGATCCATCCACTGGTTTTTACCATCACTCTAAATTTTTGCATGCTCTCCTTACATAATCTCACCATATATTTTTTGTATGCATGTCAGATATTGTACACAGTCTTGCTGAACATGTAGAGAAAAAGAGAAGAGTTTTGTGCGGCAATACAATGTCATGCAGACATCGCTCCATGGTGGGTTCAATGGCAAACCATCCCCACCCCTCTCCAGATTGTAATCCAGAGGAAAATATCCGTTCTGAGGCAGATTCAGACGCCGCTGACCACTCCTATTTACCCCAAGGTGTTTGCTCTACCTTGGCATGATGATGTTAGTCATATCATGCATATGTTGTCTTGCAGTGCCTACTTTTGACATCATATATGTCATCTGCTTAGTTTAGACATGTTCTGTAATGCCACCTGTTTAGTTTCTATATCATATATGGGAATTATGCAGTCTCATGTCTTTTAGCCAGCCATGATATATGTGAAATGTGCAATGCCATCCTGTTTAACCAGGCATCATATATTTGAATGATATCTTGCCCATCCTTTTCTTCATTACATTTACATTTGTCGACAATGTTTGTACATTAAACTACTCTTCCTGTGAATCAGCCATTTGGGTGGGAGATGGAAAAATCTGGACTGAAAACAAGGCCTTCAGAGCAGACAGTGCTACCTGTCGAAGCAGATCTCTTGTTGGGTCCTGATAGCTCCTAAGAGATGGATTCAAAGACAGATGACTAGTCCTATTCCCCCACCGAGGTGTATGCTCTAACTTGGCACGGTTATACTGCTCATATCATGCATATGGTGTCTTCCATTGCATAGTTTAGACATCATATACACAATATTCAACACCATGTTCTTAGTTCAGACATCATACCGAATGCCCTCTGTTTAGCATATAAATCGCATATGTGAATTAAATGATGTGATCCTGATTACTTAGATAACATGTAGGTGAATTATGTCATGTGATCATGTTTAGTTATTCATCATATCTTTGTATTATGTTATGCTATGATATCCAGTTTAGATAGACATCATATATGTGAAATTATGTCATGCTATCCGTTTTAAGTAAACAATATACATGTCAACTAGTTCATGCCCTCTTTTTTCCACACTATCTATTGCATCTGTCTCTCATACAATGTCTGTACATTCAACTATGTTTCCTGTTTATCAGCCATTTGAATTGGAGCGGGTGATGCCAGTATCTAGTGGACTAAAAACACGGTCTTCAAATAAAACAGTGCTACCACTTGGTGGAGATAGCACCCCGGTTGTACATGCACAAGAACCAGCCCTACCACACATAACCCAAACTCTCGCATATTGTACCCCTACTGCGATGGACAGAGAACCAGCTTCACCCAATCTAACCCCAACCTCAGCCGATAGTAACCCAGTTCCTGTTGACACAGCACCATCTCCACCACAGAGCTCCCAAACAAGAGCAGTTAGTAAGGCAGCTCCAGTGCCCAAAGGGCCAGTACTATCACGGAGAACCCTAACTCCACCAGTTAGTAGGCCTATTCCTGTGGAGGAAGCACAACCAGCTAGTCGTAGTTTAGCATCTATCGCATTTGATGTTGTTAAATCGTATGTGCGCATCTTCCCATCTTGGAAATATTATACTGGAGATGAAGGAAAATGCCAGTTGCAGGTGTTTGTCCAGGAGTTATGTGTAAGTAATGTTATTCATGGCAATTACTTTGCTTTGTCCCATACATCCTACCTCCATGATGGTTATAATACAACAAATTTTCCCATTTTTCTCTATAGAGAAGGACCGATTTGGAAACTCAGGATGAGGTAACCTGTGCTAATACCTCTGCTATCTTCAAGAATGCTTGGTGGCAGTATCAGAATTACCTGAAGAAAACATACTTCACCTGCAAAGAAACTCATCAAATTCCCATACGTTCTCCTGAGACACATTTACTGGATGATGAATGAGAACGCCTTGTTCTCTACTGGTCCCGAACCAAGAATGTGGTAAGGTCTATGAGCTCATTTTCTATTTTTAAGTATTATATTCTTGCATCTTACTGTACTCTGTTCATGTATAACAAGTGCCTAAACCTGAAGAACAACTGTTCTAATTTAAGATTCCATTGCTATCAGAGTTCAAAAAAGCTCTAGGCATTAATTGTGTGTTTTGCCACCGCCTTGCGCTTTACTGACCAAAGCGCATGCTTATGCACAGTTATGAACAGATTAAGCGTAGTTATGCGCAATGCATTTTGCCAGCGCCTAGAGCCTAGACGCGCTTAAGGGCTCGCTTAGGCGCGCCTTTTTTAACTATGATTGCTTTGCTCTTGTATCACTGTATTTACTCATACAAACTTATTTTTAAATTGAAGGATCCAATCGAAACTCTAATGGCACAACAGGTATGTTCACGCGTGTTTCTTTAACAGGTTTGCTCTTATCAATAGCTCTGTTGATTTCAATTTCAATTGTGTATACAGTTGACTTTCATATCATGCACAATAATAGCATCACAACAGAGCCAATAGTATTGTTGTACATGTAGACCCGTGATACCCATCTCAAATCTTGTTGTGCCGTGTAGTTTCCCATGCTTTGTATTCTTTCACTGCTGCTTTGTCTTGAACTGATATGATTTGAATCGTGTCTCTATTTTTATTTGGCAAGACAATGCAGTGACCATAGGACATAGATATATGTTTGTTTGATGCTTTTATTATGTACTAGTACTTGGCAATAGACGAGTTAGTAGTTTAATCCTATCCACCTGACTAATGAACTGGTTCATCGAAATGAGTTTCATATACTAGTACATGGTAAACTTCTTATGTGTCTGCTTGTTTCTTCTTTTAGAATGCTGACAGAATATTGGGGAAGGGTGCCTTATTAATCAATGGTAAAGGAAGTAATGCAGATAAGGTTCAGGATAGTGACACATCCTTGTTGGTCTCCAACAAAGCTGATAAAACAGCTAAGAAATACTATCTTGAAGACAGTGAGACAACCCCAAAGTCATGTCTTGGTTTAGTGTTCGAGTTACTGGCCACTACCGCTTGCACAAGCTATTCAAACTCACTCTCTGAAGTAGTTCGGTTTCTTGAGTCTCAACTACAAGCTGAAAGACATCGATCAGCTGTGCTGCGACAAGAAGCGGAAGGACTGCAGAAGTCCCTGGAGCATTCAGATGCATACTTTCTGGTGCAACAGCAAGCGTTTGAGGATTTTAGCGCCAAACAGGACAAAGCTAATAAGCTTGCTAAGCTTATTGCCAGCATGGTGGATACCCATGATAACGTTTCTTGAGCACTTCTGAAGTTGTTTCAGTTATGCTCTTGTTTTGCTGCCGCATTTATTTGCACTAGTGGCCAATTTTGATGGCCAGTGTATGTAATATGCTTCTTTGTTCGCTATATTTGCACTGGTGGCGAACTTTGATGCCCAGTGGATGTAATATGTGTAATAGCGGTAATAGACTAGCGTTAATTGCTTGCTTATTTATTTCCTTATTGTCTTGTTTAGTTGTTTGCTTGTACACTAGTGGAGAACCGGGCTTTAGCGCCGGTTCGTGAGGGCCTTTAGTGCCGGTTCCAAAACCGGCACTAAAGAGTGGAGACTAAAGCCCCCCCCCCCCTTTACTACTGGTTGGGCACGAACCGGCGCTAAAATGCCACCACGTGGCACGAGCCAAGCCCGGGTGCTGGTAGACTATTAGTACCGGTTGGTAACACCAACCGGTACTAAATGTTTATGGGGGGTGGTTTTATTTCTTATTTTCCATTAATTTTGTGTTTTCCATTTAATCTTTTTGTTTGCTGGTATTTTACGATACTACATATTGTACACGTTATGCATATATATAAATAGATTTTCTCATAGAACCGCATATATATATACATATATATATATATCATCGAATGTCTCACAACCAACACCATTAATTTTTCACACATACACATGTATATATATATATATATATATATATATATATATATATATATAATTTCTCTTACATGTTGCCTTGGTGCCTTCGGAGCATGATGACAAGTGGTTCATGGGAGCAGTAGCGGGTAATAGTATTCTCCTTTGGGATCTATGACCTGGTCGAGCAAAAATCCCGCTATTTCCTCTTGAAGTGCTAGTATGCAGTCCGTTGGTAGGAGCTGCTCCCGCACCTCTCTGAACTGTTAAGAAGGAGATCAATATGCATGTGCATTAGTTGTGTGACTAGATATCGATAATGGTGTGAATAGTGTTATGAAAAACGTACCCAGTCCTGTCTTTGAGATATGCTCCTTTCGGACGCCATCATGCGAATGTTCTCGCAAACGTACACTACTAGGGAAAAGCCTATACAAAGAATCTTACCAGCAGCGCTCCCCAAAATACCACGCTACTGCTATTTAGCAGCAGCGCGTGTTAGCGAAACGCGCTGCTGACAGGAAAATAGCAGTAGCGCATCCACCACAAACCGCGCTACTGCTATAATTGCCATGACCTCCCCTCCCCCGCTAGTTATAGCAGTAGTGCACTATATTGAACAGCGCTACTGCTATAGAAGTTAGCAGCAGCGCTCTTATAGGAAAACCGCTACTGCTAAGATCAGCCCACAAGTTTAGTCCCACCTCGCTCCGTGAATAGGGTGTTTAGCACCTTAAATATGTTATTTCTGAAACTACCACAGCCAGTTGGTCTTCACTGAACTCTATGTGTAAAATTTGCGGCCGAAATATGAGTCCTCTCCGGTTCCTACAGGAGAGGACTCATAGTGACAATTCAGATTGTACACAAAAAGATCATTGATGGCCAATGTATTTTTGCATTGACGTATTTTTTGTATAGTTACACTTAGCAGTAGCGGTTTATGTGCAAAGCGCTACTGCTACTCAGATTAGCTGTAGCACGTTTTGGCAAACGCGCTACAACTATCCCTACCTTATCCCCACGCG
>NC_057801.1:57133951-57141406 GCF_018294505.1 Triticum aestivum | reverse complement strand
ACCTCTTCGTCGCCCCCACCCCCTGCCACTAGTTAGTACTAGATTTAGTAGTTGTAGATATTAATTTAGGGTTCATAGCTAGTACTAGATGTTGCTTAGTTAATACTAGATTTTTTAACAGTAGTAGATGTTAATTACTAGTAGTGATGGTACTAGTTAACTAGGGCAGTATGATTAATAGTAGTTGTAGTTGAACTACTTTAGTTGTAGTTGAACTAGTTTACTAAGTAAATTAATAAACTTGTTAAACTAGTTGAATTAATATAACTAATTTATTTTTAGTAAGATAATTAATATAACTAGTTGAACTACTTTATTTTTAGAAAGAACTAGTTTTTTTCTATTTATAGTAAGTTTATATTTAGTACGAACTAGTTGAATTAATAAAACTAGTGAACATGTCATATTTGTTGTTATTTTTTAGTTTATGGAATTATTCGGGATGTATTAGTGATAACTTATATGGTTTCAGGTGACCACCGTCGTCCCCGTCACCGACCCCCTCCGACATCCCCGCTGTCGTCCCCGTCACCGACCCCCTCCGACATCCCCTCCGTCGTCCCAGTCACCGACCCCCTCCGACATCAAGGTGAGACCAGCCAAATATCCTTGTATATCTTGTGTTGTTGCTCAAATAGGATATGTGGTTGCCCAAGTGTCCGTTCATGTCCAGTTTACATCTCCGAGTGGCCTATGTTTTGCCGGAGTGTTGATTAATTTCCGTTCCGGCAAATTTCAGGCGCTCGATATGTCCTTTTTAACAAAGGTCATGCCGGATTTTTTCGTGAATTCTATCATGACTTGTGCTAGAATATGTACAAGTTTAATCTTTGAATTATGAACGTAGGAAATGTCGTACTCGGACGACGACAGTCTCCCGGGGGAGTGTAGCTGGTGCCACGACAATCGAGGTATGTGCGTCAGGTTCATTCAGCTGGACGAAGATCGGCGCTTCAGCATTAAGCTCGAGGAGACCTTCGATTGTGAAATGGTACGCAACAACGACAAGTGTTTTTTTCGTAATTAAGCATGACTTCAACTATTTCAACGTCTAATTGTCATATTTTACAATTCGACTAGCGTATCCCATGCCATGCAAGACGCTATGTCTTGGAGAGGATGGGTTTTGAAGACCATGAAAATTTCGAAACAAAGAAAATACACCTAAGGACCCATCATGATATGGATTTTGAAGTAAATATGTGCAATGCTCAGAGTGTAACCCATTTTGGTTGCCAAAATTGGGAAGCACTTTGCAAAATGTATGGTTTTTATGAGGGTATGATTATCACCATGGATCTTGGTGATCCTGACACCGAGCAAGACAATATGGACATTTGGGTCCTTGTTGATACGCTTCCGATTGTACCGCTATGTGAGTTTCTCAAACATAGTTATTAACTAATTTACATTGTTTATTTCAAAATAGTTGATAGCTTATTTCCATTGACAGCTTATTTTGATTCTTCAAAGACTGTGCGGAAGATGGTAGATAAAACCCACTACACCAATGGCACCGAATTAACGTATAAGGAGAAAAATCATCTGATTGCATTTTGTACTCTTCTTGAGAATTACAATAAATATTATCAAACTCCTCCAAATTATGGTGAATACGTGCCACTAGTGCATGTGTTGAACCACGGTAACTTCTCTGGAGATACCCTGGTAAGATTTTTTACTATTACGACATTCGTGCATCTTTTGCATACTTCTAAAACTAGTACATCATTGCTAACTACGAAATTATTATTATGTTTTTCAACAGAAACTCCCGATGGATTGTGTGCCTCATCTGATGTCTCTGAATGGTCGCCTCTCAGTTCTGAACATACTGCCAGGTAAATCTAGGGAGCTCACCTGTGCATATCGGATTTCAAAAACCGGTGAACACATGATCATCAAAGAATGGAAGAAATGTATGGACATTTGCAAGGAGGTTCTTAGAAGTAACATTCAGCGAAAGGAAAGAATTGGAGACAGGCTAATCTCCATTCTCCATAATGGAAAGTCAGGGGCTATCTTGTTTTTTGCTATTTTACCTTAGAAAATGTAGTAGGTCTTAATCGAATGTAGCAGGTCCTATGAGGTACAATATGTTTATTATGTGGTAATGTGTTAGAGTTGATAATGAGGAGTACTTGTGATTATGACTAGTGACCAATTTGCTATGTGATGTCATTGATGAAAATGATGATCTTGAGGAGGTGTTATATGACAATGATGTATTATGATGATAAGTTGTTAATGATATGATGATGATGATGATATTATTATTATATCATTGGGTGAAAGAACCGCATATTAGTTTCAAGTGGATGGACATCCACTTGAAACTAGTCCACGGTTCTTTCACCCCGTGATGTAATAACTCATTATGATGTAAAAACAATCTCTAAATTCCTGTTGTATGAAAACTTGTATAAAGGTGTATGAATACAACATGAAATAAAAAAGAAACAAAATACTAAATAATAGTAGTAGCGCGGGAAAGGAGAAGCGCTACTACTAATTACCAGTAGCGCGGTTCTGAAGAAGCGCTACTACTAAGTCAATTTAGCAGTAGCGTGGGTCCAGGCGCGCTATTGCTAAGCACTAGCTGTAGCGCCTTATCAGTAGCGCTCCTGCCCGCGCTACTGATAGGCCTAAAACCCGCGCTGCTGCTAGGCTTTTCCCTAGTAGTGGTAGTATGCACACAGATCATTTCCCTGCGCCTGCCTCAGGGCCTTTACGAGAATGCAATTGAATCAGATAATGATTAATCAAGCATGATAATTAATTAATGGTATTGAAACAAGAATTAAAGAGATGGTATCTAGCTAGGTAGCTAGTACTACTTAATTACTTACCTTTGGTCGATACCAAAACAGCTTTTTTGCCCATTTGCCTGGAGTCACCTTGATGAACTTTGCCCAAGCCCTACCCACCGGCAAAGAAAATTAATAAAGGGGTTATTAAATAGTTCATATCAGGAAATGACGAACTAAATAGGCCGAGATATAGTTAGTAATGATTGAAATTACCTATTGACTATCCCCTTCATGATGGTGTAGTCACTTTCTTCTTTAAGTAGTGAGTCCAGTACTTCAACTTTTCCTTCCTCAACTTTAATGTCTAACAAGATCCAGTGGAAACTACATGCGCACATGTTTGCATGTCTTAATTAAGCGGGCATGTGCATAACACTAATCAACTATCGTAAACCCTATACACTTAATTATTAACATCTAGCTAGCTAGTAAGCAAAAACAGAATTTGTAGTACAAGACAGTGTGACTCACAGGAAGTTGTAAGGAAGTAGAATATCTTCATTGGAATTGAGGCGCTTGAAGAACTCTAGCATGCTTTCCTCTAAACTTGCTCGATAAGTTGGAAGATTCCATGTGTACTCATTAATGGTATTTGGGTCAATGAACCCAATGCCATAGCGTCCAGCTTTTTTCATTTCATACATCTTCATCCTGCATATAATACCAGAGAAAAGAATATAGTGAGGATAATTACATGTAATGATTGATCAAAATGATCACTACAGCTAGCTTGAAACTTAAATTACAGAAAGAAATCACTTACATACAATAGCAACTGACGATAGATTTGTCGAGTGTGTCTTGATTGTATAACTAAAATAGTTCTGAATACTCAACGGACAGAGCTTTCTCATGGAAGTAATGCTCCTCCTTGACATTCACAATGAGGGACACTCGATTGGAAATCTTGGTAATGTTCATGTACCATTGATGCAATTCATACATTCTCGTTGGGAGGTTCTTGACCTTGTCTGGCTCGACCAAAGGTTGGCCCTGGACATATTTCCGTTTTATTTCCTCCTCTCTAAGCGGAGACATGGGCTCAATTTTGAGGAGTTGTCCAACAGTGATCTTGAGCATTTCAACCTGCATTATATGCTCCTTGGTTATTATCACATCGCCCAGCTGGGGAACGTTAACGGTTTGCCCACAATAATATCAGGTGCGCGTACTCTCGTGTGTTGTTGGCACAACAAGCGGGGGGGTCAATTGCGCCACCTGTTCTCCCAGCTGGGGAACAGTTTTCCCGCATTTTTTGACAACTGCTTGTTGGCTCGAGCTCGAGCTCGCTTCCTTCTGTAGCCGTGCTCAATGTAGCTTCCTGATTTGGCGCTCATAGTCTGAGTCAACAGGCTTGGGAGTGGTTTTCTCGCCATATGAATAAAGTGGTCAATAACTTTCTCAGGAACTTTCTCCTTTGGCGGCAGTGCCAGTTTCGGTCCAAAATGGGTGTCCACTTGGGCCTACACTATGGCTGTGTTTTGCTCCTCGGTCATGTCGTAAGGCCTCTGAGGAAGAGGAGCGAGGCTTGGACCATATTTATATCGCTTGTCTCCGCCTGTACTTTCTATACTACCTCGACTCGTACCGCTACGCACCATAGCTGCGGCGTGTCTCTTCTGCAATTGCTAAGATGGCGGAGACGGCTAATGTGGCTAAATTGGAGCAGGAGAGTGGCCTGACGCTGTGCCGGACTTGAAACAGGAGGAGTGGCCTCACGCGTTTGTGGACTTGGAGGAGGTGGCGGACTTCGAGGAGGAGTCGGCTCACGCGTTCGTGGACTTGGAGGAGCGGGAGTCTGCTGACTCGGTGGCGGACTTCGAGGAGGAGTCGGCTCACGCGTTCGTGGACTTGGAGGAGCGGGAGTCTGCTGACTCGGTGGCAGACTTCGAGGAGGAGTTGGCAGATGCGGTGTCGGCGGACTTCGAAAGATGATTAAATCCTTTCTCCATAGGATGATACGATGTATGGCCTCTTCCAGTGTGCGCTCATCGTCACCTCTAGGAATGTCAAGCGCTAGCCTCAAATATGGGTCCACCCCTTAATCAACCATAACACGAGCATAGCCCTCTGGAATAGGGGTGCAATGGAAGGTTGCTTCGGGGGTAATTGTAAAAGCAACAGCGTCCGCCACCTTCATGGATATGTTCTTCAGTTTGGAGTGTAGCTCACAGTTAGAGTTCTCTATGATGTCATCCACAGGGTATGTATCCAGCAGTGTGTCGCCTGGGGCAGAACCAACGCTGCTTCTTGGCATGGATGGGGAGGTGCTATCCAATGCTATACGATCATCCGGTTGCTACTGCCGCTGCTGAGACCCCCTTTCCTGGCAAAGTGAGTCGATCTGCTGCTGCTGGAATTTGAATGCCAAGTCCGCGTGCCTTGCTTCTAGGCCTTGAAGGCATTCTGCGTCCTGCTTCCTCTACTCCTCCTCCAGCTTCCTTTTCTTCTCCTCCTCCATCTTCTTTCTTGCACGGGTCCTGTACTCATCGTTCCATTCTAAAAAGCCCTCATACTAGGGAATAACGCCCTTGCCTCGGGTTCTTCTCGGGTGTTAATGATTTTCCAGGGTGCGTGTAAGCTCGTTGTTCTCTCTGTTGGGCGTGAACACCCCCTTTAGAGCATCTTCTATTGCGTCAAGTATCTTTTGTTCTGCTCCTTTTAGACTTGCCTTCTTCGAAACTAGGCATGTCTTCGGGTCCAACGCCCCCCATGCGCATAGAACCAAGTTCTGCACCTGGGGGCCAGCTCCTAGTAACCGGAGTGACCCCTGCATCCTTCATCTCTTGCTCAGACTCATCCCACTTAGGCATTCCCACCGCATTGCCACCTGGACCCAGCCTATGGAACTGCGTATTTTTTGCGGCATTGGCCTTGTTTTTTCTCGACCGTTCCTTAGATAATTCCGATTCCTTGAATTTCATGAAATTGGCCCAGTGTTCTCTTTGCTTCTCCAGTGTTCCAATGAATTTTTTTGAAGTAGTTTCTTATATAGGACACCCCTTTAGTACCGGTTGGAGCCACCAACCGGTACTAAAGGTCTGTTTTGGCCAGGCGAAGCGGCGGGAAGCGCCCCCCCTTTAGTACCAGGTGGTGGCTCCAACCATTACTAAAGACCACCCCTTTAGTACCGGTTGGTACCACAACCCGGTACTAAAGGTGTGTGCTGGCACAAGTTCGGTGCGGCAAGTTTAGTCCCACCTCGCTAGCCGAGGGGCGTCCGCACTGGTTTATAAGCCCCAGTGCGGTAGCTCTCTCGAGCTCCTCTCCAAAGTAGGCCTACTGGGCCTACCTATTCTGTGCTGCCATGTGGGCCTACCGGGCCTTTGCGGGCCTGCATCCTCGCCCAACAACACGTTGGGTTTCTAGTCGTATGCAGGCCGCTCTGGCCCAGTAGGCCGGCTTTTTTATTTTCTTATATTTTTTGCTTTATTTATTTTTGTTTTATTTATTTTTGAGTTGTTTTTTGCTGTATTTAGAGTTTCTTTGTGAATATTTTTGCTTTAGGTACAAAATATTACAAACTTTCTGTTAGTGCCGGTAGTTTTCAAATTTGAATAGTTTAAATTGTGAATTATTGGAAATTTGTGTGAATCACTAGTTTGTGAATAACTTAACTTTGAAAATAGACTTTTCAGTGATTCTTTTTTCTTATGTTTAATATTAGTGTGTTTTATCATTATATTCAATTTGGTAATCCTTAGGTTATTTAAAAAATGAAATGCCTTTGTAACAGATGAGTTTTCGTCCGAAACCCTGATACTTCGAAAGAGACTGTCCATTTTGTACACGAAGTGCATCCAGTTTTTGCGGTAACCCTATCTACTTTTTTCTACATGCTTGTGGGTGAAATTATGATACCATCCCAACTTTCAACCTTTTCTGAGTTCATTTGAAATGCTTTTCAATTTCAGGGTCATTTAGTGTTTCAAATGCATGAAAGAATTTGTTTGCACATAAAATTTCTTCGCGTTTCAAATGCCGAAACACATAACTACCCTAACTATTACAGAGATTCCCTCCTGGGTGTGAAACACAGAAGAAAGTGATGATAGTGAAGCCGATCACATCCCAGATCTTTGGGTGTGAAAGTTTTTTCTTCACGTGTGTCCCTTTGCGCCATAGCCATGGACAATCTTCATCATTTAACTGGATGCTCGGGTCAATATTCACTTTGAATGGAGCAATTTCATCAAACTTTTCATAATCTTCTGACATGTCTGTCTTGTCAGCCACTCCGACGATGTTTCTTTCATACATAAAGTTCATATATATATATATATATAGTTCATTCAACACTTAAATGCAACAAACAAATAACTCTCTAGCTAAACCATTTAAATGCAACAACAAATGCGATCACTAGTAGAAAAGAGGGCTTTGGTCAAGGCCGGGTTAGCCCATTAGTCCCGGTTTAGTCCAGAACCGGGACTAATGTGGGCATTAGTCCCGGTTCCTGAGCCCAAGGTCCACGTGGGCCATTTCGTCTGGACCGTTTAGTCCCGGTTGTGGTGCCACGAACCGGGACTAAAGGGTGCGATGCCCATTAGTACCGGTTCGTGGCACCAACCGGTACTAAAGGTTAGACCTTTAGTCCCGATTCGAGCCACCAACCGGTACTAATGGTGTTTGAGGCATTAGTACC